>NC_009390.2:428334-449024 GCF_000002875.2 Leishmania infantum JPCM5
ATGGAGGTGTGGAAAGACGGCGAATCAGGCATCGCCACAGACAGGCAAAAACAAGTCAACGCACGCAGCGAGGTAAGACTGGCAAACGGAATACGACAACCCGGCAGCCACAACGGGGGCCATGCTCAGGAGATGAGGCCGCAGCCGCAGCGGCAGCGGTGGAAGTCGCTTCGACGCAGAAGGCCGAAGAGGAGACCACACCGTGAAGGCAGCAGGCACAGAAGCAACAAGGAAAACGAAGGGCAGCGATGTGCACACACACACACACAGAGGGAGGGAGGGAGGGAGGCGAGGAAGCAGCTCACTCACTCACGCATACGCCTTGACACAAAGGACTACATTCTTATTGGATCTACTCTGAAGAGGATGGCAGCAGCAACAGCAGCAGCGCTCACCGCCCCCTGCCTCCCGCAGGCGTGCCCACCCCACTCCTCATCACTGTCTACCGAGACCCTGGTACTCACTCATACACATACGAACACACCAGCGGCCCTCGCTACATCATCCTTTCCTTTGGGTCTGCCTTGACGCGCGGGGTCAGAATCGCGCCCGACGAGTTGTCGGCACCGCCGTCTTCGAGACAACCTCAGCGAGGCGACGCAGCGCCGCGGCACGCAAATTGGCATTGCGGCTCATCTGTTGTTCTGAAGCCGGCGCCGCTGCGGTGGACGCCGGCGGCACGCTGACCGGGCTTCCATGCAGGGTGTCCTGTCTGCTGCCTGCCTGTGAGCCGCGACGCGTCGGTGTCGCTGTTGTGCGTTGCGTGACGGCGTCAAACTGTCGCACCGCTGCTGCGAGGCTCTCGCCTACATCTTCAGGGGGTTCACAGCGGCCGTCGTGAACCTTGGGACAACGCTGCTGAGATAGTATTGATGCCTTCGTGCTCTGCTCGTGAGGGCTGCAGAGGCGCTCGCGCGCTGCTGAGGGCCGCCGGCGCGGCTGCGGCGCTGCCCACGACGGTGTCGACCACCGCCATCCTGTCTGCGCACGCGGCGTATCAGCGTCGTAAAAGACTTCTTCGCCTTCAGTGTCGGCACAGCGCGGGCGATTATCGCCGCTATCGTAGTGGCCCCGGTGATGGTGCGCGCACGCTTCCATGGGTGTGGAGAAGAGGGCGTTGCCGGAAGAGTGCCGGCAGGCGCCAGGGGTGGCGGACTTCGGGGATAGGCGATACGATGGCGCTGCCGCCGCTGCTACCGAGATCGCACGCTGCGGAGCATGGTACGCGTGTGGAGAAGCGAGGCTCGCGGACGCCGCCGCAGCCCCGGGCGAGAGAAGTGGCTCGTCGCGGCTTAGTGAACGCGGCGGGTAGCGGCGGTGAGGGGCGGCAGCTGCGCTATTTCCGCTACCACCGAGGTGACAGACGTCCAGGTCTCGAGCCGACGGTGGCGCTGCGCCTCGGGACGACTCTCCACTCAGATGACGCTGCGAGGTGGGGGCCAACGACAACCCGGAGAAGGCCGGCTTGGTTGTCGCTGGGTGGCGCGCGTCGATGCTTCTGCGGCGCCAAGAATGTGCCGCGTGCTTGCCTTCCTCGATGAGCACCTGCGCCAGCTCCCTCGCGTAGTAGCGGTCACATGCGTCGTACTCCGGGCCTCTGTACTTGACGGGGCTGTAGCGGTTTTGCGCATGCGATGCCTCGCTGCTGCCGTCGCGTGTGTGGCCAGACCGCCGCTGACTGTTGCTGTACGAGTGTGTTTTCGGGTCGATTACGACCATCGGCGCGATCGCTGTGGAGCCGTACTGGTGCCGCAGCTGTTCTGCCAACTCCGCGTAGGAACGGCGATGACGGTGCGAATGAGGGGCACCGTAGGGAGCGTCCTCGTCGCCGTCTGCAGCACTGCCATCCTCGCCGTCTTCTTCCCGCACTACATCGGCGTAGTCCTTTGACACCGCGCCGCTTGTCCTCAGCGACGATGCCGTTTGGCACGGCGAGCGCACGAGTTTGTGAGCTCTGGCGCTGCTGCCGCTAACCCGTTTCTTTGCCATCTGCAGCTCCTCACTCAACACACGCATGTACTCCATCACTTCCTTTACCGTGGCCTCGTCTATTACAGCACCGATACCGTCAGCAGTCTTGCCCGGCTGATGCGTCGATGCAGCCTCTCTCGGCGATCGGGGCGGGGAGTGCACCTGTGCGCCGTCCGCTACAGCAGGCGTGCGCCCACACTGTTTCTGCTCGTGCTGCTGCTGTTGGCGCTTCCAACGACGCAGCTCTGCACGCGCCACCGCCGCCTCCGACTGCGCCTGATCGCGCTGTAACTCCACCACATGCTTTGCGTCGGTTAACTCATCAACGTGGTGCTCGGCAATCGCGACGGCCTCGCGCAGGAGCTGCATCTCCTCGGTGAGCTGCTGAACCTTGGCATCCGCGTCGAAAGCAGCAGCATCACCGGTTTTGTTGCCTGTGGCAGGCGGCGACTCGACAGCCAGCTGGGCGAGCTGGAACATGTGTGCCATCACCTTCAGCACCGCACCGTCGTTCGTGAAGTGCGATATCTTCGTCTCGGCAGCGGTTGCAGCGGTGGGCACAACGGCACCCCTCTCTTGACCAGCTTGGTGCTGCTGCTGGCGCTCCTGCTGCTCCTTGTTCGAAGCGCGTGGGGTGAGGGGAGGCGTGCGACTCGGCTTCGGGGGCCGCTGGGCTGCTGCGGCGGCAACCGTGGCGGTGGTGGCATTGATCGTTGTTGTGCCCCCTGAAGCAGGCTTTGTGGACGCTTCGACATCGCCGCCAGGATAGCTGCTCTGACCTCCCTCCACCATGGTCGCGACGGTCGGCTTCGCGGTCACCTCGCTACCGTCCCGTACACAGAGCGCCAGCAGCTCGGGAGGCAGGGCATGAGATGCTGGCAGAGTGCGGCGCTCTGCCCAGTTCATGTACATGGCGCACACATCTACCACCTCATCCACCAGGCGGCGATACTCCGCTGCGAGGGTGGTGCGCTGCACCAGCCGATCCACCACACCGCGAAAGCCTTCCGCCAGGTGCTCCAGCGCCGTCACCCACGTGCAGCTTCCCTCGCCGCCAACGCGATTGAAAAAGTAGCAGCCCTTCTGTCGCTGGCCGCGATCACGCAGCGTCACGTACAGCTCGTGAAGGGTCTCACGACTCTGCCCGAACGCGCCATCCATGTCCACCTCGCTGTACCTCTCCAACATGCCCGCCAGCAGCTGCTGCATGGTGTCGACGTCCTTCTGAAGCACGATAGCGGCCATCTTATGGTTGGCGCTGAAGCGTTTCAGTGTGTCCTGCAGCACTTCCATGTTCTGGTAGGTGACACGAAGTATCAGGTCGTTGTTTGCGGCAATGGTGCTCGGCGGCGACGGCGTGGGCGTCTTCCCTGCTGAGTGGCCTCCGTGTCCCTCCTTACTGAACCGCTCCCGCTCGACGCCATCCCTGCGAGCGGCGGCGGGGGGTGCACTGGCTGCCGCACTCCGCTGCTGCGACACGCGGATGAGACGATCGAGGTCGATGTCCACAAATCCGTCATCGTTGGCGTCGCCGTCGAACATCAGTTCCGTCTCACCCGAGCTGCGCCGCCGCGACGCGGAGGGGATGCACAAGTAGTGAACCTGCAGCAGCGACGTGACGGCTGTGTAGAGACGTGCCACCGTTTCGTACAGCCGCGCGATGCGGTGGTCGTACGGAAGAACGCCACCAGTCGCAGCAGCAGTGGAGTCACGGGCAAGCTGGACCAGCGTCTCTTGTCGCGACGTTGCGCCGCTCGTGGCCGCGTCTTCGGAAGAAGGCGCCAGCGGAGGCAAGGTGGCTGACGCGTCGGGCGTCGCCATGGCGGGGGCGGGGCATTGTTCCTGCGCGGCGGCTTGAATGGCGGCGTCAAGGGAGGGCAGGATGATGTCAGCCGCTCGCATGAGGCACGAGTCTATGTCATAAAGGTTGTCCTCTGGTATGTCCTCTGCTGGGGCTTCTGCTGCTGCGCGGCTCTGCGACGAGAAGAAGCGGCACACTGCAGCAAAGTATTTCACAATCTTCCTCTGTGTGCAGAGATGGTCCTCAGTCGTCTGCAACAGCCGCTGGGCCCACCGGTTGTACTTCTGCAAGAGCTCCGCTAGGCTGCGCTCCACGTACTCCATCGCCTCTGCGGAGAGGCTATCCAGCTCTTCCTCGCTGCCGCGTTGCAGCACCTCCTCCACCAGCTCGTCTTTAGCTGATTCATCTGTGCCCATGAGGAACAGGGTCTGCTTCACCATTTGACCGTTTTTCGCAAGTCGTTGCATCAACATTGCCATGGCCTCGTGGAACGCCGAGGTATCTGCCTTCCACCGCGCCTTGCCAGCGCGCAACTGCGCCAGCTCTTCTTGCACCACGGCCCAGTCACGCACCTCACCGCTCGTCCCGATGCGGGACGCAACCAGCTGCAGTGCCTCTAAGACGTTATGCTCTGTGACCGCTGCGCCAGGTGTGTTGGCTTCGTTCGCCGTGCCGTCTTTCGTGGTCGTCAGAGAAGAGGTCTTGGTGGCGGTCGAGGGCTCCAGGGCGGGTCGAAGATTGAGGCGACGGAGCGCGCTGACGCCGTTGCCGCGGCGGCCATCCTCTGCATCGTCGCGTCCTTTGCCAGCGTCGTTCGCCTCGCCGGCAGACCCTATGCCACTAGCCGCTGGGGTGGAGGGGAAGGTGAGGCCGAGACCGTCTCTGCCAATGCGTTCCACCGCGGCAGCCACCTTCTGCAGCCGTTTCTGCAGCCCCGTACTCTTCTGCGACGCCGCTTCCGCGCGCGCCTTTCCGGCGGCAGCGGCGTTCAACGCCCGCTGATACTTCGTTTTCACCATGCGCAGCCGCTCCACTACGTCGCTCAAGAAGTGATCCAGCTTTGCGGGGGTGAGGTTGCGCTCTAGATCGACGTTGCCCATCACTTCAACCAGCAGCTGCTCTGACACCTCGCTGTCTGCCGCGGCGTCCTCCTGCGCAACACACAGGTCCCGGAGCAGCTGTACAACATGTTTGCCGTGCTTCGTCATCGACTCCTCCATGTGGGCGAGCCCCACACGGCCCTGCGCCCCGGCTAGCTCCCTTCGCTGCTGCTGGGCCGTAACGGTGGCAAAGCGTGACTTGACCAGTTCAACCATCTCCAGCAGGTTTCGCGTCGGCGGTTCCACCCGCACAGCCGCAACGCTGTGCGGCGTACAGCTGCCAGACACACTCCCGCCCCGCCGTGCGTCGACAAGAAGCTGCGCCAGCTCTTCGACTGCTTGTGCCGATGAGTGGCGCAGCGCCATCTCTTCCTCTGAAATGTGGTGCGGGAATGCCACAACAGAAGTGACGGTCTCTTGCAGGGATCGAAGTGAGCTAGACAAGGCTTCGCCCAGCTGTAGGTCGCCGTTCGCGTCGGCTTTGGACGACGGAAGATAGAACACCTCCGCCAGCCTCTGCCTCTCCGCCTCGACCATTTCCATGTAGCGCTCCATCGATAGGTACTCAGAGAGAAGGAAGCGTATCAGCTCGGTGAGGTTGCTGCATCGCGTCAGCACGGGTGCCTCCGGCACTTGCAAGTTAAAGTGAATCTGTAGAGAGGCCGGAACCACATCAATGAGGGACTGCAGTGCGCCTCCCACGGTGTGTGAGCCACCCATGGCAGAAGCCCCACCATCCTCTGATGCACTTCCCTTCAGCTCCTGCTGGGCCTCCAGCTCAGAAAGCGCGGCCGAGAGTGTAAGTTGACGGAAGCTCTGGCTTGCGGCAACAGTGCTCTCCATTTTTTTCATAACAGCAGCCTTTGCAGTGGTGTACTCTTTAGCGAGCTGCGTGAGCACACCACAACTGGTGTGAAGAAGCTGCGAAACGTTTGCCTTTGTCCTTCTTGCCTCCGGCAGCAGCACCGGGGCCGAGAGGTCCGCGTTCTTCTCAAAGCAGGCTTGCATGCCGTCGCAAACAGTGCGCCACAGTTCGTTCAGCGGCTGCTCCAGCCAAGCAGGATTTGGGGCGGCCACAGGGCGGGCTGGTGCGCCATCTCGTAACCGTGCGGAGACCTCTGCAATAGACGGTGGCGACTCTTCACCGTAGAGACCAAAGCGGCGCTGCACAGTGTCACTGTACTCTCGCAGGAGCAGGTCCTTGAAGTTGTTGTCCCGCTTTTCGCGTTCCAGCTCCTTCACCACTTCGAGCAGAACAGCTGGAATGTCGGCGTCGCACGCGATTGCGCCGTAGCTCTCAAGGATGTCAGAAACTTGAGCGAGCGTTTTATCGTTTGGTTGATAGGCCTGATGGCGTAGCTCTTGGGGACATACATTGCTCGGAGGTTGGTGGTACCCATCAGCGTCGTCTAGAAGCGATCTATCTCTATTTGTGGAAGCAATGCTGGACACCTCCGATTGGGTCCTGGACCCGGCCGAGCGCGCAACAGACGACGTCCACAGCTGCGAGTGGGCGTTGGCCCACGTTTGCTTCTTGTTGCTCATCCTCGATCTGGGGACGCAAGGAGAACCAGTTTGGGAAACAAAGAAAAAGAGAGAACTAGAGGGTGGAAGTATTCCAGCAGACGTGCATTGCGGATGCATTATGCATTGGGGTAGGTGGACCGTGCCACTAAAAGAGCTGTTCAATCAATTTGGCGCTTCCAGCACTAAATCCTCTCGTCCACTAGCCGCTACTACTGCTCTGGCTGACACACAACACTGATCAAGTGCTGACACACACACACACACACACACAAAGGTGTTTTGATTTTCTTGAATTACCTTACCGAGCATTATACAGAAGAAAAAGGGCGAGGGTTGAAATCTATGACCTCATGAGCGAAGAGTCGTTTTGTGCGTCGGTGAAGACCTCCGAGCAACGACGCTATTGCTGCTGTTGTTGCTGGATAAGCTGCGCCTGGCGCTCCTGCATCTTCCGGTACAGCTCTTGGGCCTTCTTCTGCAGCTCCGCCTCCTTTCTATCTAGCTCAGCGATGCTGGTGTCACTGCGCTTGATTTCGCCGTTGATGTAGTCCAGGCGGTTGCCGATGATTGTCTTGGCATCGCTCTGGTCCTGCGGAACCAGGGCAGGACCGATAAGCTTGTAAACTGTAGCGTCGGGCTCCAGCCTGTTCAGCTCATCACGCACTAGTTCATTCTCGTTCTTTTGCCCGCCAAGCTGACGGCGGGCTTCAATGAGCTTGCCCTTCTTGTCGCCCATCTCCTGAAGCTCTTTCAGAATCGGCCTCAGAAGATCGTTGAGCTTTTTGATATCCGGGTGCACCTGTTGCATGATCACAGCGCCTCTTCGATGAGCAGGACAGAATAATAAGCGATAATGCGCAGCTACGTGAGATAATGAGAATCAGCTTCACGGAAGGGGAAAAAATATTGACAGAAACTAAGAAGTTGCATTGGGGACTTCATCGACTGCACACAGCAAAATACATCAGCTAAAGTCATCAGACAGAAGACATTTAGCCTACAAATCTACGAGCAACAGAAAAGCGGCACGGACCCTATTATAATCACGCGTAGATCAGGCGTGCACTCAAAAAGATGTTCACGTCTGAGAAAGGCACGCAGACCTCTATACCACAAAAGCTTCTTTTTCCTAAAATGGGCTTCCTAGTGTAAGGGGTACAAGAATACACAAGCTTCAACGGGAATAACAGTCTACTCTTTGAAGCATTTCTTTTTCCCTCAGCATCCCCATTCTGCCGCACAGCATAACCCCAGCTCGGCTCCACCGCGGCCTGTCACAGGCCCCGTTGCGTGGGGCAAAGCAGAGGGAAACACGTGTTAGGGCAATGCCGACCCCGTCACCTGAGCATGGCTTCCGCCTGAAGCTCCCCCCCGCACAGCAGGTCGCCTCACAGCCGCTCCAATGATGCCGGTCGCCATGCGCTGAATCGCTCGGGGTGAGCTAGGCTCCCGCCCGCAGGCAGGCAGCGCCGGGTGAGGTGCATTCGAGCCACGCTGGCACTCTGTCTATCATGTGGATGGCACAGACGTGCTCACAGTCGCAGGTCGTTCTGAGGCATCGCTATATATACGGCCTGGCCGTCGACATCAGCAGCGACAGAGAGCTCTGATTTCGCTACGCCGCAGGCAGTGGACCCTGCTGCCATCAGAAGTGGCTCGGCGCGGGCAGGGATAGGGGCTGCTTGGCTTTCACACAGAGAGTGGTGCGTACTGGACCCTGAATACCACACTGGGGTGTACCCCGTCGTCAGGGGATTCTTCGAAGCGAAAAAAAAAGACAAAAAAGATGCATGCCTCTACGATGCTCTCCGCTGAATCAAGCGATCAGCCTCGAGGTTGCCTTTGTTGACAACCGGCCACGAGTCAATTTGTGTCACAAATGGCAGGTTCATGTAAACCTTATCCCGATAGCGCTTATCCTGCTCGATAGGATTGCGCTCCACATAAATGGTCCGGAGGGTGTTTGCAAACCCACAGAACTTCTTGACCTCGCCCCAGTCGTTGATGTTTCCGTCAGTCAACCAAAATTCTTCCAGTTCAGGCATGTTGGTGGGGTTGATGACAGCTTCGTTGATTGTAGAAATGGGATTGAAGCTGAAATCAAGCAGGTGAAGAGAGTGCAGAGGCAGGTTCTCGATGGTACTAATGCCGTTTTCTGACAGGTAAAGCTCGGTGAGATACGGGTTGCAGCCTTCCTTGAACGCCTCTTCGGTAATGGATGCCAGCCGATTCGCTTGAAGGCTAAGCTTTCGAAGCTCGCGAAGATTGTGAAGGGAGTCGCCAATACTGTGGATCTTGTTTTTGCCAAGCCAGAGGCTCTGTAAAGACCGCAGGTTAGAGAGGCCAGATCCGATTTCGCGAATGCGGTTGCCGCCAAGTTCGAGAAGCTCGAGGTGGACGAAGCTATCGAGTCCTTCGATGACTTTGATTTTGTTCTCCACCAAGTACAGCTCCTTAAGCGTCGAGCCTAGAGAATCTAGGCCCGTGATCTTGCGTAGCTGATTGTAGCTCAAATCAAGCTTGGTGAGAGAGTAAAACGCGTGCGGGACTGCCTTCTTCGAGAGAGATCCACTTTCGGGGTCTGGCACCATTGCCGAGTCAAAAAAGTCGCGCACCTTCCTGATCTTGTTGTCAAACAAATCTAGTTCAACAAGCCGCCCGGCCAAGTGTTGCGGGAAAGCAGAGAGCTCATGAATGAGATTCTTGCGCAGAGAGAGAGTCTTGCACTCGGTGAGCTGATTAAGGTCGAGCTCATCAAGGGTGAAGAGCCGAATGTTGGCAATGTCAATGTCGGTGCTTTTGGCATTGATCGCTAGCTGCTCAGACGCGTGCTTCGTGCTCTCAGTGTGCTGCGGTGGCACTTCTTGCTCACCGTCGCTGCCACTGTTGGACCTTGCCGGCGTGGCGGCTGAAGGAGGCGCGGCAGCGGCTTGAAGAATTCTTTCCCTCAAGCGCGCCTTTTTCTCCTCGTCAAGATTGGAGAACATGGACCTAGGAGTCTTGGGTATGGAAGTGCTGAAGGGTTCACACGAAAACCAAAGGAAACCTGGGGAGAAAAAAAAGGAAGGAGATTCAGTTATAGAAGGGGCGTGGGGCAAGTGGCATTGACAAAGCGACGAATAACGCGCACGCAGAAGGACTGCAGTTGTTGTAAAACGATGACTGGGCGTACCGCATGACAGAGGGACTCATGATGATGAGCTTTCAGAGCAGGAGAAACGGCGCAGCCGCCCTGAAAAACCCCGGCAAGTCTCCCAAATCTGTCCATTCTGCTTTGGTTTTTCGCTCAGGGCTGCCGCCAGCCATCGTTGCGGCACAGCAAGGTGGACAGCCGCTGCGCGCAGAAGGAGCTCTCTCGCGAGCGATGAGAAGGCGAGACAGAAACTTCCGTGTAATGAGTGGCGCGCTTTTTCACCTTTTTTTTAGAACTATCATGGTGTGCTCCCCCCTTGTTTGTGCTTTTAGGGAAGATGCGCCTGAGAGGGGCGCACGGGTGCAGAGGGGAGTCAAACTGAGTGGTTCTTTATAAAGAAACCGTGCCCCTCAAAGATATTTGGCGACACCCCCTGTTTGCTCGTAGCTCAGCTGTATCAAGACAGCGGACTCCAGCCGGTGCCTGCGTCGAAAGAAAGCCTTACGGTGTGTTGTGCCCCAACTAAAATGATTATTCAGCAGGCAGTGGTGTTTGTGGCTGTACGCCGTCATGCATTCTGATTAAATCAAGAGGGCCTCATTGTTTTAGCATGCGCAGCTTCGCAGATCAGCTGGACAACGTAACTTAGACGCCTCTTCAGGTTTGGACAGCTGAAGAGGAGAGCTTTTCAGTGCCGTGTATGCAACACATCTTGTGCGATGCACGTCTTTCAAATTCTCAAGCAACACTCTGTTTCTTTTATGCCGCAAGCTGGCATTGAGAATTTGGTGGCCGCGCGCGGCGAACCCTCTTTATTTTCCCGCCATGCGCCCAAAGCTTATCGTCTTGATGCTTGTTTGAAAGCATCTTCTCGCGTGTGAAGAGGGCATTTTTCTTTTCAAAACAAGGATAGTAAAGTCCTCACCTTTTTAGTTTCCTCTTGCGCACTCGATAGCGCAGGCTCTCTTTTGTTTTGCTGGAAAGCCTCGCGATTTCTCGAGTAACTTTTAGCCTCCGTTCTGTTGCATGAGCTGGTAATAGTAAATCCTTCATGTGCCTCCTTCTTTTCTCTTGCAAAAATGGCCCCTTTTCACGTAGCAGTGCTTGCCCGTTGAATGACAGATTATGCTATTAGATCACCTACACCTTTCGCTGCACATTGTATTCAAGTAATTGTAGACTCTTCTGTTTGTGGCTGATTCGGACAGTCAACCAGATATGGGCATTAAGCTCCCTGATTTCAAACAACTGAGAACTTCACGTCCCTAGCTCAGTCCAGATGAGAGTCCATCAAGCACCCCTTCCACACAAATCTAGTTTTTCCTTTTACCGTCCGCATTCTGCCGCACAGCATGACTCCAGCTCGGCTCCACCGCTGCCTGTCACAGGCCCCGTTGCGTGGGGCAAAGCAGAGGGAAACACGTGTTAGGGCAATGCCGACCCCGTCACCTGAGCATGGCTTCCGCCTGAAGCTCCCCCCCCCCGCACAGCAGGTCGCCTCACAGCCGCTCCAATGATGCCGGTCGCCATGCGCTGAATCGCTCGGGGTGAGCTAGGCTCCTGCCCGCAGGCAGGCAGCGCCGGGTGAGGTGCATTCGAGCCACGCTGGCACTCTGTCTATCATGTGGATGGCACAGACGTGCTCACAGTCGCAGGTCGTTCTGAGGCATCGCTATATATACGGCCTGGCCGTCGACATCAGCAGCGACAGAGAGCTCTGATTTCGCTACGCCGCAGGCAGTGGACCCTGCTGCCATCAGAAGTGGCTCGGCGCGGGCAGGGATAGGGGCTGCTTGGCTTTCACACAGAGAGTGGTGCGTACTGGACCCTGGATACCACGATGAGGGGTAACCCTGTCATCAGGGGACTCTTCAAATGGTAAGGGTATTAACAGCAATAATGGTACTAACGAAAAACACTTACACACAGACAAAAGAAAGAAATGAGCAGATAGAAAAGGGACATTTTGAATTTAGGCATCACATGTGTTTTCCTCTTATATCGCCAACTGTTCACCGCTTTTTTGACACCTTTTTCTCCTTTATCTATTCTTATTGCAATAAAAATGGTGGCCTCAGCCAATTATTTGCTGCACAGTTGTGCCCACTCAAAAATTCCTCAAGTAACCTTTTTTCTAGCTGTGCTTGTAGCTTATAGTCTTTCACTCTCACTGTTTTCACATTGCAGTGTTGCTTTTGCATCTCTTTTTTTTTCCCTCGCCTGGCGGCTTCTATTTTTTTTCCGAAAATGGCTTTCTCTCTGTTTTCCCTCATCGGAACGGCTGCCGTGGCTCTTCTACTTGTGGTGGCTGCGCCAAGCTCTGCTGACACCATTACTGTCAATGCTGCCACACAGGCGTGGCTGAAGATGTGGATTAAGTCTATTCCAAACCTGCAGATCATTTGGTTGAACCCGAACATTTGCTCTCGCGCTGGCATTGAGTGCGTTTCTGCCACCAACTCCATCAACATTCGTCTGGATGGCGTGACGTCCACTGGATTCAACTTCATCGGCACCCTCCCTGAGGTTGACAGCTCCATCGACGGCAATGAGCTTCAGATCACCAGCATCTCCGTCAGAGGCAAGGCTCGCTTCACCGGCACTATCCCTGCGTCGTGGTCGCGCATCACCCGGCTGACTCGCCTGGATTTTAGCAGAACGCGGATGAGCGGCCGGATTCCTGATGAGCTCGGCAGCCTCGCTACCTTGGTGTCTGTCGACTTCTCGAACTCATACTTCTGCTACGGCCTGCCCAACTGGAACGCTTCTAGCATGCCGATGCTTTCACAGGCCATTTTCACGAATAACAACATGCGCGGCCCGTTTGCCTCATCCTGGTCCACCTTCCCAGCTTCCCTGAAGCTCGACATCACCGGCAACAAGCTATGCGGTTGCATGCCCAGCTCGTGGGACTCCAAATCGAACCTGGTGGCTGCTGCCAAGGCCATGGATGCTGGCACTGTCTCCAACTGCTTTCGTTCTTGCAACTCCGCTTCCCTGTCTTACTGCCCGGCTCCGCCCACTGGCAACGGCGCGCAGATGATTACGATGACTACGGCCGTGGTTGGCCTGGTTGTCGCTGTTGCTTCCTTGGTCTTCTGAGGACTAGAGACATGTGCTGTCTGGGCGAGCTCAGCTTGATCGTTCTTGCACTGTACTGTGAATTGTACTTTGAGTTAAGCTTTATTTTACCCCTTTCCTCCCGAAAAAAGATATTTATACGCTCACCTTCTCTTTATTTATTTTGCATTTATGCGTTGATTTTTCCTTTTTGTTTCTCAGCGTCACTTTTGCCGCTTGTTCAAGAAAAAAAAGGGCGAGTTGACATGCACATAGCAAAGTTAGGCAGAGGAAAGCAGAATGTGCGAGGCACTTTTGAGTTTATTTCGCAGCGTCTTTGCTGCCACTGTTGCTGTGCATGGAGAGGAACGACTCTGCATCGTTTAGGCTTATGTGCATACACCAAAGCAGCAAGAACAACAAAATAATATCTAGTACTGCCGCGAAGTCAAAAGGCAAGGAGAACGCAGTGAAACAGAAAAGGAGGGCAAGGAGAAGAGCGAGAAGGAAAGCAAATAAAACCATGAAATTACCTCTCGCCTAAATCGTCGATTTAAACCCTTTTATGTGCATTTTCCGCACTTTCTCCTCTATGCAGCCGGTGGATCATCAACTGCGGTGACTTTATCCAAGCTTTTCACTCATTTCTGGCCATTCGTTTCGAGTTTTGCTTTGCATGCTTTGTTTTTCCTCATTTCCTGATTACGAATTTCATAAATCAAGAAGAAAAAAAATTATGGTAGACCAATATAAGCAGCTAATTGCTCCTTAATATATATATATATATTTGATTCATCATCGTCCGCATTTACTTTTGTTTATGCACTGCTGCTTTATCTTTTTGCCTTTCCTTCTTTCTCCTAGTTTCGCTCTTTTTTCTCTCTTTTTTGGTCTCGACCCCCTTTTCGAGGTATGGGAACAGTTTTACAAAGCTTTCTCTACTACTTTCCGTGTTTTACAACTGCTTACAGTATTCATCAATTTCGTGTGTTTGCACTTACGAAAAAAATGTCTCCGTCTCCTACTTTGCTTTGTATTTGTCTTTATTGTTCGGTCAGCTGAAAGTCAGGAGGTCGCGTGAAGAGTTTGAGCGATTTGAATCACGTTCGCAGTCACAAACCTACCTATCTTTTCAGTTTTCAAGATGAGAAAATCACAGAGGTTACGAATAGAATACAATAATATTATTACATCCAGGAAGACGACGCCTCCATTTTTTTTGAAGTTGAAGAATGACCTGATCGAAGAGAGGAAGCAATATAACGGATGCGGTGCCATATACTTTTCCCCCTCTTCATTCTTTTTTTCTTCTGGTTCTCCTTCCAGCACCACCTTTCTCTTCCCCTTTTCATCTCTCTTCCATTATCTATTTTCCCAAGCAGCCCATGTGATTAATTATTTCTCCATTTCATATATATTTTATTTTTTTTTCTTCATGCCCTGCCCGATACTTCCGTTCTTTCTGATTTCTATTTTTTCTTTCGTTATATATATATACATTTATTTATTCGTTTTTTTTTTCCTTTTATTCTTGCGCCGCTAGGACTATGGCACTTCTACCCCTGCCAGAGCCTTTGCCTTGCCTGCGTTTGCTGTGAAGGTAGCCCACCTGATGCTGTGCTTCATACGCTACGCTAGATCGACAGGCCTCTTGAAGCTCACTGCACACCTCGTCGCACGCTTCAACCTTGCACGCAGTGACCTGGTCACGCACGTCTCACCCTGCGCTGCATGGGCTTCCCCTGCCGGGTGGCTAAGGCTGCTCACCGTGCCCCTCCAAACGACAAGCTATAAGCTCTCTGTGCATTCGCACCTGCTCATTCACAGGCCCCTTCCACTTGACACACCCACGCCTGTCAAAGGCGTGCGGATTCAGGAGAAAGCGGAATACCCTTGCTGCAACGTAGACTCATGGTGGCGTCCCACCTGTCACGGCACACGGGGACAAGTCATCCAAACATGCTCCCCATGGCATCAATGGAAGCGGAAAATGAAAAGCACGAGCCCCCAGGCTAAAACCTCATCCTGGAGCAGATCCCAGGATGCAAAAATGCGAGGACTGTCAAGCATCGCTGGCATGGTGTGTCACCACCAAACAAGGAATGCAGAGGCCCGAGGAGCACGACTGATGGGCGGAAAAGGCGCAAAGAGATCTATACCAATCATCCCCAAAGTGCATGTGTGCGAAGCATGCGGCGTCTTCTACGTCCGGCCGGATGGGCTGATGAGGCGCACATGCCGGAAGCATGGCGAGAGCACCCCGAGTTGCACCAACGAGGTCCTTCACACCCTCATGTGGAGAGCCACCTCACCACATTGTGGAGTGCCGCGGCTTTGGGCGACTGAGGGAGAAGCATGGCACACAGGCGGAGCGCAGCGTCTCCAGAGGGCCTGGCATGAGGCTGGCCAACTTCCTTCTCGGGCCCATCCGACATGCACCTAGACCACCCCTTGTTACGTGCACGCAAGACGTCACTGTCTCCGCACTCGAGCAGGTCCCTGCCACCTGAGCCGCTGAAATCAGGGCATGCAGTCAGCCCGGGGCCTTGCTGCGCTGGTGGCGCCGCACGGACGCGAGAAGGGACGAGGAAGGATGAGAGGAGCCCGTACAACGCATGACCTGATTTGACGGCTGGACGGTGCGTCCATGACGACGAGGATTTAGCTGTATTTTTGCTACAGCGGTGGGTGGTGAGCTGTGGCTGTGTGCGCGTCTCCTTGCTGACGTGCTGGTGGTGGCAGAATGGACACGTCTGAAAGAGAGAGAACAAAAGGTGATGTCTCTTTGCTGTTCTTGTCGAGCGTGGTAACTTTCTTTTATTATTCTTTGATCTGTCTGCTGTCCTCATTGCCTTTTTCCCCTTCCACACATCTCACGTTCTCTCGTGGGCTCGCTTGTTCGAACCCTGCGCGTGTGTCACCATTCTTTTAACCCTCTCCTCCCATTCTCTCTTCGTCTTTCAAGCGAAATGCATCTAAAACATTTTTGCAGTCTCGTTGTCGCGTGCATGGACGTTGGTGTGTGTATTCATAATCTGTGCGTGCTTGTGAGACGCCAAATTGCATGTGGCGCTTGTGTGCCACTTTCTTTTTTGTCCTACCAGGATCGAAAGAGGTTTTAGAGATATCGTTCGCCACCACACCACCCAAACACATTATTGCCCTCTTTTTCGTCTCTCTTTTCCACCTCATGTGCCCTCCCTCTCTCCCCCTTCCCCCCTGTCTGCCTCTCTTCGTTTCGCCTTCTCTTTGGTCGCTTCGTTGATTTGGATTATGGCCTCGCGTTCGTCTCCCGCTCTCTCTCCCTCTCTCCCTCTCTCCCTCTCTCCCTCTCTCCCTCTCTCCCTCTCTCCCTCTCTCCCTCTCTCCCTCTCTCCCTCTCTCTCTCTCTCTCTGTGTGTGTGTGTGTGTGTGTGTGTGTGCGTGTGCGTGCCAGAGAGCGGGATGGCGATGCTTGGCACTGTGGCAGTAGGCGTACGAGCGGAGGAAAGAACGAGAGGAAAGGGAGTAGGGAGCTCGAGCGGCAGCAAAGCAAACAGGCATAATCAGCGGGCCGGGGGCATTCTGCCTTCGCACACCGCACGCAGGGCACTGCACAGGGCCAAAAGCCAAGACACAAATCAAGAAGAAAAGATGCGCCCAAGGAAAACGAGACGAACGGCGGAAAGCGAAGGCGGCGTTGAGGGTTGTAGGCGAGGGGCAGCTGTTGTGAAGGAAGGGAAGAGCGGCGAGACGTGCGGGGGAGAAGAGCAGGAGGAGGGGAGTGGGAAAAAGAGGACAAGGGGACAGCACATTCATCAATGATAAGACGATCGACTGGCTCTCCCTGTCCAGGCTCACACCCCTTCCTCCCCCTACCTCCCTACACCCACACGCAAGAAGACTGACGTCCACCTCCGTCATCCTGCCCTTCCGGTTAGCCATCTGATCTTTACTTCCTTTCGTTGTCGTATTGTTTGATCCCTGTTTCCCCTTCGTCATGATGACTTATGTGCACAGTTGACGCTCTACCCCCAAACACCCCAAACACAAATGAGCCTCCCTCTCTCCACTGATTACGTCTCATCCCCGCCCTGTCCTCTCTCTACGACAATACGTGTTCTCCACGCGGCCTTTTCGTATCGCAGAACCAACCTGTGTGTGCGTGATGTGCGCTGTCGAACCAGAGGCCGATAAGTGGGTGGATGGGAGGACTTGTGTATGCCGTCGCATATGTGAACAAGGGTCAAGAAGGTAACCAGAGAAACATCCGCAGAACGCACAACTGCTCAGAGAGCATGACACCACGGGCACGTGTGCCCTCTGCTCTGACTCCTTGCGTTCCCCGCCCTTCGCATGTCGCTGCCGCGATACTCTCCTTAACCCCCATGACTTCTTCGTTACTCTCCCCACCCCTCTTCTGCCTCCCCTGCACCGTCTTTCCCGACCAACCCCTTATCTCTCTTTTCTCCTGGCCACCATTCGCACGCTTAGAGGTACGCCTGAAAAGAAGCCAAGACGTGTTGCGGTTGCCTCTTGGCTCGTTTGCTGCCTTTGCCCTTTTCTCTATTCGTCTCTTGCTCCACGGATTCCAGCCCGTATAGCCGACATCACCACGTGAATACACTCACGTCCAGCCGTCATCCCTAGCTTTTATACCCTCCATTTCTTTGCTTTTAGTAAAGGTATACTCACCGTGCCCCCTGATGACAGGGTTACCCCTCATCGTGGTATCCAGGGTCCAGTACGCACCACTCTCTGTGTGAAAGCCAAGCAGCCCCTATCCCTGCCCGCGCCGAGCCACTTCTGATGGCAGCAGGGTCCACTGCCTGCGGCGTAGCGAAATCAGAGCTCTCTGTCGCTGCTGATGTCGACGGCCAGGCCGTATATATAGCGATGCCTCAGAACGACCTGCGACTGTGAGCACGTCTGTGCCATCCACATGATAGACAGAGTGCCAGCGTGGCTCGAATGCACCTCACCCGGCGCTGCCTGCCTGCGGGCGGGAGCCTAGCTCACCCCGAGCGATTCAGCGCATGGCGACCGGCATCATTGGAGCGGCTGTGAGGCGACCTGCTGTGCGGGGGGGGGAGCTTCAGGCGGAAGCCATGCTCAGGTGACGGGGTCGGCATTGCCCTAACACGTGTTTCCCTCTGCTTTGCCCCACGCAACGGGGCCTGTGACAGGCAGCGGTGGAGCCGAGCTGGAGTCATGCTGTGCGGCAGAATAGGGATGCTGAGGGAAAAACGTTTCACCATCCTATGCCTGCCGCCCAACGTGATGGAGGACCACATGATTTGGGTAAAGTCACTTACGAGATATTCGCATCCACTCGAAACTTTCGCCCACTCCCCGCCGAAACTCAGAACGACATTATCACACCCGGCTTCGGTTTCACTACAGCCTCCCCCCTTTCATGTCATAAGCCTTGCCGCCAAACTTCATCTTACGAAGCAGCGCAGCTTCCTCTTCGCGCCTCATCACTTGTTTACCCGCAGCTTCATACGAACGCGCTAAAAACAGTGCAGAACTAGAAACGAGTAAAAAAAGCCCCCCTGACTGAGAGACTATCATGCACCACTCTGAGGTTGCGAGCCGCGTGTGCCTGTGTGTGCGCTGCTGATGCGCGGAGGAGGAGCAGCGAGGGTGCGGGTGCGTGCGGCGCACTGCGCCTCGCCAGGGCGGTCGCCGTTGCCCTCGCGGCCTGTTGCTCCGCGCGCCGCTGTGGACCTGTGCACAGATGATGATTGACTGTAACATCACAGACTTTGAGTCGCGATGATAGCAACCATGTCGCCCCAGTCTGACGTGCGCCGGCGCCGTGCACGCCGTGTGGGTGTGCGCGTGCGCATCTAGAGAGCTGTGCCTGTGTGATGTCGCGGGGGCCGTGCGTGCCCGCCGCTGCGCGTTGACATGATCGACACCTAGGCTGATGTAAAGCCGTCGCAGATGGACGTTGAGTGGCGCACGCCGTGAAACCAACCCCGCCTCGTCTGATCGCGCGCACTCCTTCCTCCCCACCCCTGCCGCGCGGCATCTCTGCCCTGTGCTGCGGCCCCGCCACCCACAACGCCTGCTGCCGCGCTGCGCGAGCAAGTGCGCGTGTGCGGCGTGCGTGGCGCTGCTTGTACTGCTAGTGCTACTGCTGCCCACTGGCCCCGTCACCTTGAGGGCGCCCGTGCCGCCTGTCGGCGCATGCTGGGCGTACGGCCTCGAGTCGCTGCGGCGCTGGCGCACGTGCGTGCATGTGCCGTCTGCGCTGCGATTCGGGGGGCCACAGAGCAAGGGATGCGAGCGCGCGGCGTGATGCTCGGCGTGCTGCGCGCGCGCCTGACGCACCGCCGCGCGCCGCGGTTCCCGTTACGCATATCCTGTGTGCGCTCCAGCCCCGTCGGGGCCATGACGAGTCCGCAACCAACCATGCGTTACACATTGCCTGCGCGCGCGCGAGGAGACGACGCGCTCACTGTAGTGCGCGTGCCGCAAGACCCACAGGCACCGTGCATGAAACTGGAGCGCTAGATTGTAGGCTGCCCGCGGACGCGGTGCCACGGTGCGGGGGATGACAGACAACACGACAACAAAGCACAGTTTGAGCTGATGCACCGCTGCCGCCTTTGTGGCCGACACCGGTGCCCCCCGCCGCTGCGTGGGACGCCGCTGGCGGTGCGCGTGCGCAGTACGATTAAACACGGACGCGCCGCTGCATACGCTTGGTGCTGGCGCCGTCCGCCAGTGTCGTACGAGATGTGGGAGGGGCGACGGCGTGCTGGTGCCGGTGCAGTGCCGTCAGGTAAAGTGACGATGGTGTGTCCCATCCGCGCCACTGGTTCAGGCGGCACGAGAGCGAGCGACGGAGTATGCGTGTGTGCTGCTGCTGCTGCTGCTGCGATGGGAGCGGCGTGCACGGCGACACACTGACGCACAGGCACATAGAGAGAGAAAGAGCGCGACAGGGACGCAGACGCAGGATGCACAAAACTGATTCAGGCGTGCCGACGCACGCATCAGGAGCCCCCTGACTGAGAGACTATCATGCACCACTCTGAGGTTGCGAGCCGCGTGTGCCTGTGTGTGCGCTGCTGATGCGCGGAGGAGGAGCAGCGAGGGTGCGGGTGCGTGCGGCGCACTGCGCCTCGCCAGGGCGGTCGCCGTTGCCCTCGCGGCCTGTTGCTCCGCGCGCCGCTGTGGACCTGTGCACAGATGATGATTGACTGTAACATCACAGACTTTGAGTCGCGATGATAGCAACCATGTCGCCCCAGTCTGACGTGCGCCGGCGCCGTGCACGCCGTGTGGGTGTGCGCGTGCGCATCTAGAGAGCTGTGCCTGTGTGATGTCGCGGGGGCCGTGCGTGCCCGCCGCTGCGCGTTGACATGATCGACACCTAGGCTGATGTAAAGCCGTCGCAGATGGACGTTGAGTGGCGCACGCCGTGAAACCAACCCCGCCTCGTCTGATCGCGCGCACTCCTTCCTCCCCACCCCTGCCGCGCGGCATCTCTGCCCTGTGCTGCGGCCCCGCCACCCACAACGCCTGCTGCCGCGCTGCGCGAGCAAGTGCGTGTGCGCGAGTGAGACGAAGCGTCGGTGTGGGGGCGGTGTGAGTTCTATTGTTTGGCGCCGAGAACCCTGTCACTGCTGCTGCCCTATCGCTTTATTTGCGGTACGTATAGTTTCTCCTTCCCTTCTGTGCGGCAGCGTGGGGGTGTGGTATGACGGGAACGAGAGAAAAGGTTGGTTTCAGTGGGACGAGTGGGCGGGGAGGGGGGTATGGAAGCAAAGAACTCGAGGACGGTCTGCCATGGAACGCAAGCGATGCGTGTTGGGGGCGCCAGAAAGAGAAATGAGAGGCGCTGGCCGGTGGATGGGCGCTGAGGGAGAGAGATGTAGGCGCTCAGAGAAAGGGCCATTGTTGACTGCCGTAGACGTTTGTGACGAGACGCTCAGCTACCCGCTCTCTCTGCCTTTTTCCGCAGACACTCTCAAAGGAAGATACCTTAGCCGACCCTCGGGGTGCTTTATTAATGCTTCGGCAGACGTATATGTACACTGATGTCTGCCTGCTCCTCCTCCATCGCTAGGCTGGTGGGATGCTATGTCTCGCGCCTCCTTCAACT